>NW_026599730.1:0-25000 GCF_029784135.1 Toxorhynchites rutilus septentrionalis
TTCCCAAACCCCCATCATCAGTTCCGCTACGACCGAAACTGGATATGAGCTATTTTCTGCGTTCTGTTTCAATTTTGAAAACAAGCAGCAAACCGATGGCGACGTGCAGATGCGGCATTCACAAACACACCCGAGCAAGCGGCTCTCTATAGGGCGCTTACATATGCAGTGTACATATGTATTAGTAATTTGTTGGGCAGGCAAAAGTGATCACTGCATAAGATTTATACAGGGTGCGGCAGCATAACTTCCTTTTTTTTAAATGCGCGCCACTCAGTTAGGCGTCGTGCACGTAACGCTAAAAATCCGGATTTTGGACCCCCTCCCTCCCCTACGTAACGCAATTTCCTATCTCTAATACACAGAAAGTAACGCAACCTCGACCCCCCTCCCTCCCCCTTATCGCGTTACGTAATTTGTGCACGACGCCTTAGTTGATGTCATAGCGGAGCGCTAGTGGTCTCGTTCAAGAGGGGATACTGTAAAGTTTTGTCCCGACACGGTTCAGTCGCCATCATGCGTTGGAATAGTGAGGAGCGTGCCTTTGCCGTTGAGGTTTACCTTTCAAGCGGATGTTCGGTTATTGCAACACAGCGTGCATTTCGGAATCGCTTTAATTAAGCCCCTTTGGCTCCCGTCCCAGACCGCAAATCAATTGTTACATGGGTCACTACATTCAGACAAACTGCAAGTGCGACAAAAGGAAGAACAGAAGTCCCTCGGCCCGTTAGATCACCTGAGAACATTGAAGCAGTGAGAGCGTCAATGTTGCGATCGCCACGGCGTTCTGTGCGCAAACACGCATCTGCCCTTGGAATGTCCGGTCGTTCTGTGAGAAGAATTCTTCGTGATGATCTTCATTTTCATCTCTATAAGATGGCAATAGTGCAGGAACTTTCAGAACGTGACTTCAATTCTCGGATGAACGCGTGTAAGCTTCTTCTTGATGTCGTTCCCGCGGGTGGTATTGTTTTTTTTAGCGATGAAGCCCATTTTCTTTTGTGTGGGTCGGTTAACAAACAAATCATGCGCTACTGGGCTGACACCGAATTGCATCAAAAGCCTTTGTTTTCACCCAAAGTCACAGTGTGGTGTGCAATTTCCTCAGCTGGAATTATTGGTCCCTGGTTTTTTGAGGAAAATGAGGTTACAGTGACAGTGAATTCGGACCGATATGTAAACATGCTACGAAATTTTTTTTCCCACGGCTAGAAAATTTGGATTTGGGGGACACTTGGTTCCAACAAGACGGTGCAATAGCACACACTTCAAGAGCATCGATGGCTGGTTTGAGGGAACACTTTCCTTATCTCAAGTAGAGGCGATTTGGAATGGCCAGCACGCTATCCCGATCTGTCCCCTTGTGATTTTTTTCTATGGGGTTTTTTGAAATCCCATGTTTATGTGAACCGTCCAAGAACCCTACAAGATTTGAAGACCAACATCCAAGAAGAAATTGCCAACATAACACCTGCTATGCTAACAAGAGTCATGACAAACGCCAGAAATCGGTTTACGCAATGTATGGAGAATGGGGGACGTCACCTAACAGATTTGATCTTCAAAACAATGTAAATAAAAACTTTAGACATGTACCTTATAAAACATTATAAATATACATTATAAAAAATAAATAAATATTTTCCGATGCATACAATAGTTTTTATTGAGTTTTGAAAAAAGGAAGTTATGCTGCCGCACCCTGTATGAATCGCCAAGATTGAGCTATGTTTAAATAATTATTTTAGCGGAATAGTTACAAAAATTACGCGCTTCTTTATAATA
Source organism: Toxorhynchites rutilus septentrionalis (assembly GCF_029784135.1). Lineage (NCBI taxonomy): Eukaryota > Metazoa > Arthropoda > Insecta > Diptera > Culicidae > Toxorhynchites > Toxorhynchites rutilus. Next base: position 1,786 of record NW_026599730.1, read on the forward strand.
TTAGGCTGTCAAAAAAGTCCTGCGGTATTTCCGCGAGGTGTCGTTGTAAGCGCGTAGTTCTAGTTGTATTCATTGTATCGAGTCATACTATAGCTTGTTGGAAAGGTATTTTTGCGCGCTATAATATAGTCGTTGACTGTGTTTTGTTTGGTTAAGTCATTCGTGAGTTATAGTGTCGCAAATATGGAGCAAAATAAAGAGAAAATCCGACATATTTTACAGTACTACTATGACAAAGGCAAAAATGCATCTCAAGCTGCAAATAAAATTTGAGCAGTTTATGGACCCGATACAGTTTTCATTACCACCGCACAACGATGGTTTCAACGTTTTCGTTCTGATGTAGAGGTCGTCGAAGATGCGCCACGCACCGGAAGGCCTGTCGTCGAAAATTGCGACAAAATCGCTGAATTAGCCGAGAAAGAAAATTGCGACAAAATCGCTGAATTAGCCGAGAAAGACCAGCATAGTAGCAGCCGTAGCATCGGTCAAGAGCTGGGGATAAGTCATCAAACCGTTATTAACCATTTGAAGAAGCTTGGATTCACAAAGAAACTCGATGTATGGGTGCCACACACGTTGACGCAAAAAAACATCTTTGACCGTATCGACGCATGTGAATCGCTGCTGAATCGCAACAAAATCGACCCGTTTCTGAAGCGGATGGTGACTGGCGATGAAAAGTGGGTCACTTACGACAACGTGAAGCGCAAACGGTCGTGGTCGAAGCCCGCTGAAGCGGCTCAGACGGTGGCCAAGCCCTCATTAACGGCCAGGAAGGTTCTGCTGTGTGTTTGGTGGGATTGTCAAGGAATAATCTATTATGAGCTGCTTCCCTATGGCCAAACGCTCAATTCGGACCTGTACTGCCAACAATTGGACCGCTTGAAGGTAGCACTCATGAAGAAGAGGCCATCTTTGATAAACAGAGGCCGCATTGTCTTCCATCAGGACAACGCCAGGCCACACACTTCTTTGGTGACGCGCCAGAAGCTCCGGGAGCTCGGATGGGAGGTTCTTTTGCATCCGCCGTATAGTCCGGACCTTGCACCAAGTGACTACCACCTGTTTTTGTCCATGGCGAACGAGCTAGGTAGTCAGAAGTTAGCCACAAAAGAGGCCTGTGAAAATTGGCTATTCGAGTTTTTTGCCAATAAGGAAGCGAGCTTCTATAACAGGGGTATTATGAAGTTGGCATCTCGTTGGGAACAAGTCATCGAACAAAACGGCGCATATTTGACTCAAAACAGATGATTGTAACTAATTTTATGAACAAATGAAAATTCAAAAAAAAATACCGCAGGACTTTTATGACAGCCTAATATTAACATGCGAACATATATTTCTTTACATGAAGATATTCACTTTCAGTGTCAAGGCCATATACACGGAAAAATATAAATTTCTGTTATGACTATGATCCATATCAATGAAAGCAGATTGATTATTCAAAAAGTTTCACAGAAACAGTGCAAATTGCACATTGCGATTATACAGCCGGATTAGGTGAAGTATGGTTCCATGTAGGCTGTTTGTTTTGACGTAGGATTACGTCTTTCGGGAACATATTGGAGTACAAATTGAAAATCGAAAATCGAGCACATTGTGAAAAATTGTCCAATTTCAAACGCCGATTGCTCAGTCATTTAATGATGGATTGATGAAATTTTTGCGTCAATCGATTTTGACATTCCATAACAATTTTTTATATTGAATAAAATAATATATGTCATGAAACTAACTATCGAACAATTGAAAAATCTCAACCCCTATCCTAACGGAAATATCCACTTCTAATTGGTCGAAATTGACGATACATGCGGCGGGTCCTTAACAGAGACATCAGAACCAAGCTGCCTGGGGGAAATCGACATTGCAAATACATGAAAGTAGGGGGAGCTTTTGTTCCTACTGAAATGTATTCCCTAACAGAGACATCGAAACCCAGGTGCCCTAGGGAAGTCGTCATTGCAAATAGGGTGAGTGATACGATGAATTCTAGCAAATAAAATTTAAATTTGTAACTTTAATGTTGGTTGCTTCGTGAAATTTCATATCAGTGATCGATAGTGTATTGTGAAAAATTTAGCACAAGTGTAATTGTGAAATTGTATATGGTAGCAGTTGTGTTAAAAATGACTTGATATATGAAACGATTTATTTCAATTTTCATAAATGAAAACCAAGGTGTGTTCCCACTCGAGAACGGGTTTTTTGGTTTAAGCTGTCTATTTTATTGTGTTCGTTTTCAACCAAGGAAAGTTCATGCGGCAAGAAAAAATTGGAAAAGTGAAGAAATATTTGAAAAAGTGATTTCCTATATGCTCTACATATAGTCATAGGTGTTGTTTTTTATCCGATTATCCAATTAAAATTCGTATTGGGTTGAACAAACACTCAGAAAGTAGAAATTATAAAACAAAATTACCTTTTCCATTTCTAATATGTTTTCTCTATATCAAAGTTACATGTTTTTACAGATGAGAAAAAATGATAATTGTGTTTGGTATTGGTAATTTTCTTATATTACATCGGTGAGTGTTTTTTTTTCTTTATTTCATCCATACATAATACAGAATGCATCTCGTCTAGGGTCAAAGAGGGCGGTTTTCATCATATCTCTATCCACTTCGGCATCTTCTATCTGATACGCACCGCCCAACGACTGTTTACCATACTTCTGTCATCATCACTCCATAAACACTGGTGGAGTGAACAAACAATACCCAACAACCAAATAAAATTGCCTTTTTCAGAGCCACCAAATCATTATCAAAGAGTTTAACGATGTAATTCTTCAAACAAACAACAGATAGGCTAACGGAATCCTACGTCAACTATGCGGTCGTGTCTCGGACACAACCCTCCTGTGACTTTTTTGCCCTGGAATGCTGGTCTCATGAAGAAGAAGACTATAATGAACATTCGTGTGCAAATATCCTTAATGGGTGGTTAGTTCCGCCAAAAAAGCGGTTGAAAATAAAGACATATTCACCCAGGAAGATCAACCAACCCTCAGTTATGATTTCCGGGTCCCAGAATGCTCTGCGGTTCTCCGCAGCAAATTGATCGGAAACTGAGAAAATCCATTAGTTGCCCAATTAATGAAAAATACAAGGAAGCATTCGAACGTGAGCTCGAGCATCTGTGACTTTGATCTTGATCCGAACTTTTATTTTTTTTATCTCTTTTGTTTATTTTAGGCTCATAAGCATTTTAGCTGTAACAGAGCCGAATTTTAATCGTGTACATGTCACATATTTATCATATCTATAATTAGCACATTTACACAGTAGCCATTTAGGCGTAAGAGTTATTCTTTCTGTTCTTCCATTATCCAGTTGGACCACCGGACAGCGGAGACAGTTGATTGATCATTGTTGAGTTATTTATAGAACAGTAGCCCGATGTGTCTGCAGGGCAGAGCAGTTGTATGGATGAATCGATCTTATTTCGACCGTGGATCGATCTCCATCGCTGATGATTGTTGCGTGGACGTAGTTATTCTGTAACAACACAAAGATGGTCAATGGGGGCCCTGAGTTTTGAACTCACGATCGATCGCTTACTGAGCGAACGCGCAACCAATGTGGCTACGGAGACCCCCTTGATCCGAACTTGTTGATAATCCTTTTCTGCCAATTTTTCGATCCAAATCTAGGGAAAGTCGCTCAATGAACATTGCGAAATGAGTGCTAGTAAATTAAGTAATATGCGCCACAGATTTTTTTTTTGTTAAGAAATAGCTTGCCTAACTGTTTCACAAGGTTCATGTTAGTTTGGTTAAAAATTACTGCATCTATATTTAAATAGAGAACAAGAACGCCGATTGGTAATAACTCCGCTTCTGCTGCAAAGAAGTTACGAATGTAAACATGCGATGCGTGCTCAACAGATGCTTTGCATGGATGTATGACAAGATCCCTATGGAGTTACCAGTTACGGTGTGGAGTTGAGTTTTTCTCAACTACATCCTGAAAGATAGTCATTTGAAAGGATAAAGAATGCTTGCTGAAAAGTAAAGAACACATGCTAGCTGAGCGCGATCGAAATGATTGAAAAAGCGCACCAGGTGACATTTGGAAGAAGCTTTCCCCCTTATTATGCATGCGCAGTTTGAACTCGCTGCGTTTTTCCATTGTATTTGTGGACGCTGAAGTATGGACACATGTACTAGTGCTATGGCAACGCAAGTCAAGCAGCATGCTGTAATCGAGTTTCAAACTGTTGAATGCGAGATTCCTATTGATATTCGTTGTCATTTGAAGGATGTCTATGATGACCTTCGACAGGTCTACTGTAAATCGATGGGCAATAAAGCATCGTAATTCAGAAATCATTGAACACGCAGCGAAAGTTCAATCACTGCAACAGATCGTTACCGTAAACTCGTCGATGACATGATTTGTATTATTCAGTTATTTATTTTTATTCAAAAATAAATAAAATTTGTACTGCATTTTAAAAACTATTTCAACACTCCGCTCAATTCTCAATATTTAGTATCTTCTTCACTGAAATCTATATTCTGAAAGTAATTCACACAAACTGTGAGCGATGAAGCTAATTCCATAATAGTAGAGGATTATTCATTCTACCATGATGAAGCTGGAGTTCGCTGTTGATCAGCGAACTCTGTAATAGTGAAGTTCTTCGAACATCAAAACTGTCAGTCACACCTATTCCGTTACATGGATCTCAATTTGTGTAAGTTGGCATTTTTAAAAATATTTTCCGATAGAAAGTCAGGGGATCTGATATAAAAAATCAAATGCTAGAATGCATATCAAAAATCCCTCTACGGGTATCATACAATAACAATCATTACAGAGCCATTCGAACTTCGTCTATACTGGCACAGTCGTAATAATTGAATTTAAATTTTCCACTTGACAGGACCCCTCACACTATCATGTGGGCAACATCATATTACTTCAGAAGTAACAAAACGCAAAATAAGTAGTTTTAAGGTTTTTTTTGTTCTCTCCAAAAGTTCATAATAAACCTCATTGTTTCTTACAACCAAATATATTCCCTTATACTGGTTTAGAATTAATGTTTTTTGTAGATCATTAGAACGAAATGTCATGTGAAAAGATAGCAGTTTAATGTGAAAACGAATCGTAGAGCAGTTTGAAATTTTGAACATTAAGGATTCGATCTCATTGTGTGATTTGCAACAAAAACAAACTCGGTTCTTGTCCACAGCTGCATACCCCTTACCAGATCTAGAATGTTTAGCAAAATTCATCAGCAGCAACAAATTTCCCAGCAAACATTAAATTGAATTGGAAATATTTTTTCAACAAAAAAAGAATAAATAAGGAATGTCCACGTGGACAAAGGGGGGGGGGGGCGGTATAGTCTGTGTCCACACTTGTCCACGGAGGGAGGGGAGGGAGTCTAAAATCGTGCTTTATCTATCCAAATCGACAGTACAATAGTTTTGTAAATCCATCAAGACTAAGCCATAAGCGCTCAAAATTGGTCAGTAAAACGATATCCCTGTCACAAATCCAACTGCCCTGCGGCTGGTAGAAAGTTCGGCACCACGCACCGCACTGTAGAAAGTTCAGTTCAGTTCAGTTCGAAAATTGTGTACGATGTTAGGTACAGCTCGAATATGCAATCAACAGGCTTTGTTTCTCGCTTCGTATATTCATTTGGTGCAACCAAAGTGAATACTGTCATTCGGTCTAATATTTGAATCATCCATCCATGTTAGGTTATATATTCGTGAATGGTTGATTGCACGACACATTGTGTATCATTAAATTTTGACCATTTTTTTGTGTATCATTCAGATATCCAAACACTGTCTATTCTTGAATAAAAACAAAACCCGATTATTATTTCAACTTTTGTTTGCGTTTTTCAAGATCAGTACAATGTAGAGCAATAGGGCAACTAACATAAGTCAAAATATTATGCTCTATAGAACGAACACACTTTTGACGAAAGACCTTTCATCAAATTTTGCAACGTAGCTGTTGTGCATTTCCATTTTTTAAAACCTTTCGAAAAAGTTAACGATACTGATGTCCAATTTTTTTCTGAATTCCGCCATGGTATGGGAAACTGTTCCCTCTTTTTTAAAGATCCTTTTCACAATCGCCCAGTAACGTTCAATTGGTCGAAGCTCTGGACAATGTGGCGATTTAGATGTTATTGTCTGAGAGTCACTATAATACTGACTTAGCGTAATGTGGAGATGTCAAAACCGACCAGAAGAGTGGGGGAGACACGAGTGTGCAGAGTTTTCTTTCTTGTCTCAAGATTAATTCTAGTCATAGCGTAAATGAACAAATTAAATGAACAAAAAAAATGGAATTAAATGGAATCGATTGCACAAACTTTTGTTGACATGTAAACAATCTCTCGCTTGCATGCATACTAAAAGAAGTTCACCCATTTTTTAATAGAATCATCATAAAAGTCGCTAATTACTGTTCGATACAGTTCTTACAATGTCGTCGTCTGATAGCGATTTCAAGTTCGGGCCATAATTTCGGTCCCAAATTCGAAAGTGTAATCTCTATCATAAGGCACGAAGCCAGTTTCAAAATGTTAAAATTTGAATGAACAATTTTACATCATGCTGTTTAATTATTTAAAGCAGGTACTCTTATTTAACCATTTATCTATTGTTACTGAAACTCTCATTATAATATAAAATTGTCTTCAGACACAATTTTCGTATGAGATTGAGCGAAAATATGAACTGTCATACCAAGCATAAACACAACGTGATGCGTGATGATCTTTTAATGATTACCCCACGTGGATGACGTCCAAATTGAACCCCTACTGAACTGACAGGAGGCATTAAATCGTGTTCCCAACTGACACTTTTCCCTTTGTGTTTTCCTGAAATGAGTTCCCCGCTTACAGTTCTGCTTGAGATTTTCCTAACGATCTTAACATCATTCATAGCATCCTCCTGGATTACCCTCAATTAAACATATAATCGAATAAATTTCAGATTTGAAGTTACGAGTTACATATTTGCTGAACGTATCTGAATGGATGTCTTTCCCTGTCCGAAGAGACGGGTTTGAAGCAATCCAAACGAACCATGCTGCGTCAATCTGAACAAGGCGCAATCAGAAGGTCACAATTCTGTAAGCAAACAAAGACTCTCCACTGCAGTTTTTCTTGTAAAAAACTTAAGAACATCTTTATTTTCATTTCATCTCTATTTTTCTCGCTTGGCTATCTTATGTTTTTGTTCTAGTATTTGCTGGACACATACTAAAACTAGAATGATCTAGTGATGGCTAATATTACCCTGCGCAAGGATTTGTATCTTCATCGTTTGAAAATAATAATCTCTTCTACGTCTCTACTTTTATTCGTTCAAAAAAGTTTTGGTTTTAGCACTGTTTTTTCAAAGATAAGAATATATTTCCGGAAGCCCGATAATTAGTTACCATGAAATTAATATTGTATTGTTCAACACGAACTGTGTTATCAAAATTTACAAGTCATCGATGGAAATTGAAACATTTACGTAACACAACTGAGTAATCTGGCACATTCAGCGAATACCTTCTGTGTTTCCCCTGTTCGCATAAACTAGACACAATCTTTTATGTAGCATCCGAAATTCACGCAAGCAAAATTACAACAGTTGCAACATTTTTGTTAACCGAATGTAATTATCTGTAATAACATATAATCAGCAGTTTTGTTCATAATTTGTACGAAACAACAATGTAGATATTATCGATCGTTTCCGAGCTTTATCGTTTAGAAAAGAATCAGTTGTTAAAAAAAATACTTCATCTTTAGGATTTGTCGCAACCTAATATTTTGAGTGCTGAGTCAAAAACTTCTAAAAGCTGATCCAAAAACATTTTTTCATGGCACATTTTCTTCAAAATGCAACTAAAACTTACTAATTTCGTTTCAATTGAACATTTTCAACCAATTGCATCGGGAAAAGGAAAAAATAAAACTATCATTTTTTCATTCGCATCACCAAAACAGCTGAATCTGGAATATGCGTAACGTGGGCTCTGAGTGTAGTGGTGATATGCTTCCCCTGCATTGAATCACGTATCCTTCGATGCATCCGATCTAGATCATTCATGTTTGGCAAATTTCGTAACGGTTTCTTTCTGCTGTTTAACAATTGAGTTTAATTAACATCGTCAACAATAAGTTTCTGCAAATTTTGATTTTAAAAGGAAAATTCCTTCGAACTTTGAGCAACGTTAGGTTCTCTTTTTTCTGAAGAGTTCTCACACGAATCGTTTGAGGAAAAGAAAACAATGCGACGAATAACGATATTATTCCACATACGCACACACAGCTACCTGCAGGTACACAGTATATACAAGCGCAGTGGGTATATAAGATGCATTACAGTGGAGTGGTGTTCGTGAGTGCGGCTCTAGGTCGCTGGTTCGATGGAAGGCTTGCTGTCGTCCACAGCCTGAACGGTTTGATCAGAAAGGTTTTCGCAGTCGTTGAGAGTGGTACTGTTTCTAGAATCTCTGGCAGCACAATAGTAAAGTGTGTGTGGTAGTCCCAAGTTATTCAAAGTTGATGTATTATCCCATATATGGAGTGTGCACAGTTGGCAAAAGTCTTCAAAGTTTAGTGAATGTTTAGTTTTGCTCTTGTTCTTCAAGTCGCTCGAGTTGAACGCCGCGGTGCAAGAGTTCTGAAACAGGTGTGTAATTTGGAAACGCATCGCTACCGAAAATTGGACAAAACCAAATAAAGGTTAACCTAGATGCTAGAGAATAAATAAAAGCGAAGAAAGCTTGAGAGCAAACTGTAGAAGCAAATAGTAGAGCGCGACTTTCGGTTTCGGCAGATTAAGAAGCAAAAGAAAATCTTGCATAACTTACTCAAAATGGTAGCTTCCACCAAACACCGAATTACGTCCCGATACGGTAAATCAGAAAATCTAGACGAATGGATTCATAAAATCAAAAGCAAGAAATACATTGTCAAGCGTGAAACTCACGGACAGGACTTGCGAGTGCTAGCGATGCTTGCTGGTGCGCTTTCTCATGCCGAAGAATGTCTGCGGCGTGAGAAAATCCTCAAGCAGGAAGATAGAGCCATTAAATGGGCCCGGATTCGTTCTCGGCTCGCGGAGCCCCCGCGGATGTACTGTGACCTGGAGGAGGAGGAAGAGCAAAAATCTTGTAACGCGTCCGAGGCCATCTGGAGAGAAGATTTTCACGGAATCAATAGTTTCATTTCGGAACTGAACAGTGTAAAAACCCACATAAGTCGATAGGAGCAGGCGAAGCATTGAAAATTTGTTTTTCCCATGAAAATTGCATCTGATAGGGAACACTCTCGTCCCTCAAAATAAGTGCAATTGGCGAAGCATACGCTGTCCGTTGCTTCGTTGGAACATAAAACCGTAACGTTTGGTGCTACGAGACAGAAGTTTTGAAAACACTTCTGTTTTTGGTCGCCATTTTGAAAATAAAAATTTTCATCACGTTCGCTCACGTACGCAACACTCACACAGTCACACGCACCCCCCCCCCCCCCCCTCAGAGCTCGTTGCCCGTGTTGATAGGGAAACAACATGTGTGGGAGCGTGATTGTATACGTGTTCATGCGTACAAGGCGAGCTTTGTTCGCTCGCTGTGTGAACTTTCGTTTCCTGATACAGCCACATTCAAAGGCCATGTCTCAAACCGGAGAGGATTGAACAACGTGTCAATAAGATTTGAGTGCAATGTTTTCAATTTACCTTGAGTACTCCCCACCATTAAGTCATTCAATTGAGACTGTTATGAGAGTGACGCGTTTTGTGCGACGTCATTTGAGGAAGAGCGCAGCAGAAAATACGTTCACTTTTCTGTTATTGGATGATGTTACCCCTACTGAAAGAGGAAAAATTCGTCAAAGTGAACGGAGACGAGAGTTGTTCAGTGCAGAGAAAAAAGAAACTATGTGATGAAAAAATCATTTGGAATGTATATTTTTGTAAACCGAGCGGTACAAATATTTCAAGGACACACAAAATAATAGCGCAGTAGGCCTCAACACAGAGAGTTTGAATTCATTGTAAACACGTATTATCGCAGTGAAAGTTGTAAGATTAGGGGAGATTCGCTTTGTGAACAGAAGAAAAAGTAAATGATACAAGCAGTACGAGAAGATTAGAAAAGCAAAAACAAAATTATTACCATTGCTGTGTCATCATTTTGTGAACAGTGTAATTTAATCAAAGTTTTTCATTTCCAGTACCAAATGAGACAGTGATGCACCTTTCCGACCATCCGACCATCGGGGCTTGCTCTCAATCGGCTTGGATGTCGTCAGGAAACAAACCTAATTTCAATTTTGGTTCGTAGTGTGTCACTTTTTATTTTTTTTCTCTCTAACTATAAGTATTTTGTTTTTAAATAATTCAGTTCAGAATGCGTACTATTTAGATGCATATAAATCACATTGATTCATATTGAATCACCTGAGTAGCTTAACCACTATTTTCCCAAGATGTAATAAGTTTGAAATCCATATATTTTTCATATATATTTTTGTCTCAGCAAACAGAATTTTGTGTAAATAAAATATTAACTTGTTGTGTAAAAATTTGAACAGTTCCTGTTTTATCATTTACCTAGGCGTAAGGCAACAACTAATTGGTGATGTATATCTATTTACAGCTTTCAGATAGAACTAACGAAAAGTTCTGAAGGGGGCTTACCTAGAGAAAACGTCACCAAGTTTGGGTATCACAATCCTTTTTGTTGTGCGCACGGGAACGAATGCATTTTCGAATGGGAGGGACGGAGAGAAGTTACTTGGCCATCTCCATAGAATGATTCACGATAAAATTCCAAGCGTATGATCGAGTGTGAGAGAGCTTGCCAGAAAACATGTGTTCAGGGCCTTCCACTGCTGCTACTGCTGCTATCGCTGCTCGCAAAGCTGGTGTTTTCCGATGCCGAGTTGTGACAAATGCTACTACTCCACTGCCTATGAAGGAAAGGACCGCACGTCAGTGGACCATCTTCTGAAGCAGAGTGGGGAAACGGTACACGTCACGCCAACACGGATCTCCACAAGCGAACCAAGTAGTTACTAGACGCGAAAATCACACGTCGGTGAAACTTTGTTGTTAGCAAGCGGCGACAGCGTCAAGGCAACAAGTGAGCGAAGAAGGAAGAATGAGTGAGAACGATCGTCTATGGGAGGTAACACGTGAGGGAGAAATTCGAACATGAGTCCCAGTCGTCTGACGTCATAACAGTAAGCACACACTTGTGTGATTACGATGGTATCGGTGGGCCGGCCGCCGGTTTGTTTTTAATCCGATTTTGTATCTTTCATGAGCCTGAAACCATATCAGATATAGGGAGAGCGACTCGTCAGAGAAAATGGCAGATATTGAGGGGAGCGAAAAAGAGATCTATTGTTTTGCAGAGGTTACTCGAGGTTCTTCAGCGTCACGGATGACGTCGAGATTAGGCTTCTACTGTCGTAGCGACCGATTACATATTGATCAAGGGAGTGAATAGCGATAACGGGACCACTGACCACATAAAGATGGAAAAGAGATCAAAATCGTGGTAACTAGCGCTGATGTTTTTTTTCCGACGAGAGTTTTTTCGAGTTTGCAGAGATTTTTGCCCAGAGCGTAGACAACAAAATTAAATTTCAACTGCATCACTTCGTTATGACACCCGCCATTAAGAAAGCATGGAGATCGTTTGCGTAGATTATGTGTACCATCTCTTCAGCTAGCTGAATTACGATTAATCTTGAGGTAAAGTGATAACACACGTTTATCAGATCATCGCGCCTTTATTTTCTTGCAGAAAAGAGTATTTGGTAGATTTTTATCAGACGACTCGATTAGCAAACTTATGAGGATAAGGCGAATCAACTGCTTTTAGTTTGAAAAGGCGAATGTAAGATAGATAATTCCCTTTAATGCGAGTCCTGTTATCGGAAATGTAGTACGAGCTAGAACAGAAATCAATGTAGACGTGTGGAAACCGTCTTGACATGCAACAAAACGAAGATTTTATTACTTTTCCAGTTCAAATCATCTGAGAAGATTCCCTGCCCCGAGTAGTTTACAGTTCTTGTGTTCAGACTTCCAGTTCATCACGATCCATTGGAAAACCATAAGAACAATGGTGGTAATCAATGCAAACAACTTTTGGAAACAAAAATATTTCATCTTTGCAGAAAATTTTGAAAATGGGGTTCGTCTATGCGTAGAAAATGTTTCTTTTCCCCTTTCTTCGGATCATCTTAGATAAGGTCGTCTGCCAACAGGATGCACTACGGCTCGATGCCAAATCGATTTGCAACACAAACATCCCCTAAGCGCATTATTCTGGTAACATATAGCCACAGCATTCCCACACCAAGAAACGTTTGTCTCGTTTATATAGCGACACATCTATCCTCCGGTCCGGTTCAGCTTCCACTCGAAGTGAACCGAGTTTCTATGTTTCACCTCTTTATTATTCCACTCACCAAACGGAAGCATCTTTGGAAGACGAACAGAAACAAACACCGCCTTAATCGAACGAAGCAACAGCATGGTACTCTCATCGGTCGTTGATCGCCGCAGGGACCACTTGGCTACGGAACAAAAGATCGCGGGAGTTACGCACGAGCTCGGTAAACCTGCCAGTAGGCACAGATATCTATCCCCAAAACCCGAGTTTTCGTCTTTACAGTCTTCTTCCGGAATTTGGTCCGGCTCTCCGTGCAAGGAAGCCGAGTTTCTCTGTTTATTATTTTGTGTGTCTCATTTCTTTCTTACGCAATGACACTCAAGAAGCAAGAGAAAGGGTATCGAAACGAGGAATTTGATCTACCGATGGCCAAACAGACCAAGACTGATAGTGGAGGATTCCCTCGCGCAGGGCATTACGCGCATTGAGGCTGCCAGGAGATGTTCAATCACGTAAACGCACACACCTGATGAGCATGCGGCGCTTTCTATTCTCTATCTGGTCCGGCTTTTAAAATCAGCCGAGTTTCTTTGTTTTTTTTTGTTTTTATTCTTCACATTATCTATTCCTAACCCCCACCCGAACTCATTTTGCGAGAGGATTTGCACAAAAATACGATACGATGCAAGAAGGACACCCATCGGCCAGGGAACGTACGGAACTTTGTTTCGGTGGAAGGCCAACACCAGAGCGTGGTAATCTTGGATAGTTTTTGCCGCAACCAGAATCATCTTATTTTCCAGTAAACATCCCCAAAAACATCTGATCAAGCGATAAGAATTGTTCTACAATTGCTTTTACAAGCTCTCTCCCCACTGCTAGGAAGCGATTTCTGGAGAACGAACCCCAAACAACAGACGTAAGCCATAATGTGATTTAGCAGAAAACAGAATTTTACTTTTTACAGAGACAGAATTTTACCGACCGACGATCACTTCTCGCTAATGAATTGATAATGAATCACTGTGTCCTCGACACAAGAAGCTGTAGGCTCAGAATTAAGGAATCAATTCCGAACATCGGAAGCGTAAGCACATTGTATTTTTCCCAAGACAAGAGTTTTCATATTTACAGTGCCGAGCTTGAAAGTAGGCCATGTTGAGATCCATCAATTTTTGAGTCCAGTCGCGAAACAGTTCTGCTCGATATTTGAACCTAACCCGCCAAAGGGCGAAGAATGGAAGCTAAGGCGGTAACCCGGTATAAAATACACTCCCGACAACAAGAGTTTTAGTTTTTTACAGAAATTTCATTGACCAAATTGGAAGCGAAATACGATTATTAATCGTCTGCGCAATAACAATTTGACGTGTGTGGCATTTCGGTTCGAGGTTATGTGCGGTTCGTGCTTGAGCGTTAGACCTTGTTGCGGTTCATCACCATCCATCCACTCGTCGTCCCTGCCTGCACACATTACTTGGTACTTAACATGGGGCCCTCCGGCATCAATATCCTCAAGTCAGTCAGTCCCACCCCCATCAGCGAACGGAATCTTCATGAAACGCGCTTGTGGTGGTAGCTATGCTAATATGTTCTACTCTTTTACAGTCTGTTTTTCGTTAACTAAGCCTAATCTTCAAGTAGTGATGCGTTAGATGTGATGTGTTTATGGTAGTTTCGTGTTTAATGAGCCACAGCACACAGAAAAAGTGCGCATGTGCGTCGGCGGGCTCATTTTTGGGTTTTTTGTTATCTTTAGCAGAAGTGTTACATTCTAATAACCATAATAATGATGATACTCTCCACTAGATTTAACAGTGATTACATATGCATTTATTCTTGGCTTTGTTTTTCTGTATGGAGCAATAATTACTGGCTGTGAATTATAATCATAGATTTATAGGTTAGGTACAACAGATGTGAAGAAAAACATGGCACGCTTAGACTAAGGCTGTGTTTTTGGGCTTTTTGTAACATATTCTCACTTTTCATACTGCCTAGAAATTCTGGAAACGTTATGTAATCCTCATACATTTATATATTTATAGTCATAGATGCTTTCTGTTCAAGCACTCGAATGAGAAGAAAATCATGTTGTAAAATTAGCACCTTAAGGAGTGAATTACCTTTGTAGTTGTTGGCATAACTAACCCAAAGTAAACACACTAAGCATTTTGTTATTTCATGTGCATTGGAGAGAAGAAAACTGTTCGAAATATTAACCCTGAGATTCGTGGAATATCTAGAAAATGGTGTGAAACGTTCAGCTAGCAGAAGCTTTTAGCCAATGTTTGTGAATGTAAGAAAATGTGTAAAGAAAAGTAATCGTAGAATTGTGTTACTTCTCACGAAGCAAAAATGTGAACCCAAATGAATTTGGATGTTATGTTTGTGATCTTGACGAATCAATGTGAATTAACCGGGAATGTCCAATACAGGAACCCGAGTGCGCTAGATGTCCGATTGTGACGAAGCTACTGAAATTGTAAAAGTTATGACTCGTGAAGTTTTATGTATCCGAGACATAGGATCGATTGTAGTGGGCTCGGTCTTTTTCGGAACGATCCAGCCAGCACACAATCAAAAGTTGTGATGAGAAAAATAAGTTTTGTGCAGTTAAAAGAAGAGTGGATGTAGTGGGCTCGGTCTTCTCCGGAACGACCCAGCCAGCACTCATCCAAGTTTAGAATCGAATCACTATGGAAATAATTTTTCAGATCGAAAGTTCAAAGTTAGATATTGTACTTGTGAATTTGGCGATCCTGGTTATATAAGGAATCAATGTGAATTAAGCGGGTTTGTCCAATACAGGATCCCGAGTGCGTTAGTTGTTGAACTGTGATGGAAATATGGAAATTGTAAAAGTTATGGCTCGTGAAGATTTGTGAACTGAGGATATAGAAACGATTGTAGTGGGCTCGGTCTTCCTCGGAATGATCCAGCCAGCACACAATCAAAAGTTTTGATGAAAAAAAAATGTCTCGATAGTTATAATTGAATATTTTTGAATATAAAATTGGTGCAGTTAAGAGAAGAGTGCATGTAGTGGGCTCGGTCTTCTTCGGAACGACCCAGCCAACACTCATCCAAGTTGTGAATTGAGCCACTATGAAAATTGTTGTCCGTATTGAAAGTTCAAAGATAGATATTATGCTTGTGAATTTGGCAATCCAGGTTATACCACCTCAGTCCTCTCCGGAGGGACCTGAAGTAGGTAAATTTGAGTGATAAAAGAAGAAAGACGAAGAATTAAATTAACTCGAATGTGTGTTATAGGTGCTCGGCATTTGTATGCTTTACAAATCTGTTTGAAGTTTATATGATAAAAATAATTCATATTCACAGTTTTTGATAGTGTTCTGACAGCTATTTTTGAAGTTTTGTATCTGAATTTGTGATTTACGTGAAATTATTAGCAATACTTTTTCCCCTAAACTTTTCCTTAAATTTTATTGCAGAGTGCATATTTATTGGAAATGTTCGCACATTTAATGTGGAGTATTTACTTTTGTGATTGAGTTGAATTGTACAGTGATCTGATATGTGAAAATGGCTTATGATATTCAACCAGTATTAATTGTAATTCGGCAAAAAACCTACACTCAAATGTAATTGTGTTTTTTTATATGAGGCTTGCAATTGTATCCAAAGGGCATACCCTTTCTGTATTTTGAATATTGTTATGCCATAGTGCATCCTAGCTACTACCATTATTACTATCTTAGTGTATCATATGTGACAAAATTGGCGTTAAGACGCAGTTTGAGCATGCTTCATGAAACGCGCAAGAGTAGAGCACAGCGCCCCACACGAGAAGTCCACTGATGAGAGGTGATGACATAGTTTCCGGAGTCACTTACACCCCCCACCATCTGTACAGCGCAATTCTACCTGGTTTGGCACAGATTCTGTACTTCAATCATCACCATTCATCCGTATTATGACCTGTCTGCCTGTCTGCCTGTTACACACGATACAGTACCATTGCTTTTGAATGATGACGAGATAACCGAAAACTACAGGAAGTGATGAATCCTTTACCGCAAGAAGACGTCTAATGCGCAAACCCGGTCGGCATTTCCACGAGCATTCCGAAACTTTTCGATAAACACGCGATCGAAACCCGGTAAACCCTGAACCCTTTTAACGTAACAATGTCGAAGCCCCCGTGTGTTTTCTTTTATTTTCAGATACATCCATATATTTTCCCGCATGGTTTGCACCGTTACTATGCGATTTGTAATGATCCAATCCGGCACTCGAATAGGCTTTACTCTACTCTCCCTCTTGTATGCGTGTGGTGTTTTCCCGGCCTTGGGGCGCGCCGATCGATCCGGTCTTTGCCAGGAGCGTGCGTTGGCGCAACTATCCGAGGTGTGGGCTATTGAGAAATTCATCCGATTTGGGCCTTGGGCTTGCTTTTCCGGGTGGTTCGCTTGGCGCCGTCATGGGCATCTACTGTTGCTGCGGTACAAGGAGATGACTTTATGGCGTACTGCTGCGAGCTGCGTGCAAATCTTTGGCGACTTTAACAGTTCTGGATGTGGTATCC
The DNA here is from genome assembly GCF_029784135.1 of Toxorhynchites rutilus septentrionalis. NCBI lineage: Eukaryota > Metazoa > Arthropoda > Insecta > Diptera > Culicidae > Toxorhynchites > Toxorhynchites rutilus. The sequence continues at coordinate 18,733 of NW_026599730.1, forward strand.
GAGCATCTTTTGGGAGCGAAAGACGGCGCATACAGAGTGGAGTGAAAGTGATTTATCAAAAAATGAAATGCAGATTATTGACCCCCCTGGGATGAAATGAGTAGCAGTTTAACGTCTTGAGGAAATTTTTACATCGTGGTGCAGTTCACATCGAGTTACTTTGAATTGGATGATAGTGGACCGACAACAGGATCCAGAAAATACATTCCGATTATTTTTGTCGACAAAATGTTAGCAGTTTATACAACATCAATATGTTGCGAATTTACCAAGAAAATCAGCTTAAGAACGAGAATCAGTTTGACGAGTTTCCCAGATACAAAGCCAACGGCACATGATACTGAGGAATCGCTACAACTTTCCGTCCGGGAATATCTAGCACAAGTTGCTAATGTCAGTTACAATCAGCAATCGTTCAGAAATCAGTGAAAATTTCATCACTACTCCAGTTTAAAATATAACCTGGGGATATCCAAAAGTTCCGATGTTTTTAAAAGTGTTTAAAAAGTTGTTTGAACCAGTTTATGATCAATCCTTCAAATCAGTAGAAGACAATCGAAGCTTTGAAGGGCAATATTTCAAGCTTGCGCAGTGATGTTCTTGCTCACCGACAAAAATGTCTTGTTCCGGGAAGCCGTTCGAGCAGTGCCCTATACAATCTGAAGGGCTTAACTGCGTAAAATAGGATCAACCAGATAGAAAACAATCAGCAGAAAATTTTTAAACGTTCTCGACATTCGAAATAGTATCTGTGGGTTAACTACAACTTCCAAAAGCTATATACCTCAACCATGCTTCTGGTCGACAAAAAAATGGTAGTTTAGACAGCATCAAAATGACCTGTTTCCAAGGTACCGTCCGCTGATACCTATCACAAGTTGTGATAAGCAATCGTTCAACATTCGACCCCAAATTCAGCTGAGATACACCCTGATCAGATCCAATAATGCCCTGATGCATTCTAAAGTGTTTATGAAAAGTCATCAGATAACCAATCTACGTTGAAATTAGAGTTACGTAAGTGGCTTCATCCATCCAAGGCCATCGAGGCTTCAACCGTGCAATACTTCAAGCTTATGCAGTGAAATTCATTCATCCGGAATGTTTTGTTCCGAGTTGTTCCCTGTGCATTATTAAGGAGTGAAATGCGGCACTTATCAGAACAAAAATAATAAGCAGAATGTCTAGAAATGTTTTCAAACAGAATTTGAGATTCGTCATTGAATGTACAAAACAACGAAACAGAAATTTCCTTCACAACAACCCCCTGGAAGTCTGCCCAATCAAAGAGAGTCCATCAATTCTCTCAACTTGAGTGAGTGATTGTCCGACGTTTCCGTTGAAAAAAAATACACCAAACATCGTCCAGTAATCGCATTAGGGCGAAAAATCGCAGAACCATCTGAATCCTGCATTCTACGGGAAGCAAGAAATTCAAAGTGGCATTAGAAAATTCGTAATCCAGCCGCTGGATTCAAGCTAATCTACTTAAGTGTCGACCATCCCGTTTTAGTTCAGAAAATTTTCTGAAAACGTAAACATCAAACGTTAAAGTGGAAATTTCGGTGAGAAATAATCTTCGTTTAACGGGAAAAAGCATTATTGGAATCCCGTTCTTGTGAGCATAAATCATCAATAAACGTATCATAATGCTACATATAGCGAAATCCAATCGCAACAAAATAATTGAAAAAGCTTTCTATGTGGTCATTAGCAACAATTTTGATAGATGATCATCAGGAAATTATTGGCTTAACACGCCTTCAACCAATTGCGGTTTCGTCATTAAAATTATTGAACGACGCTTACCGCTTACAATGGATAATCATGTATTGAGGATGCCCAATTTGAGCCCATCTCATTGTCTTGGGATTGAGGAATTCGAACCAACCGGTTTACGGCAGTCGATCGACTCATTCATCGAGGATATTTATTTCCGGAAGGTAGCAGAACTTGTGCCCAGCACTCCATATTGGATCGAAAATAGTGTGTGACATCTTAGAAAAGCCACTTTTTGAAGCTTTTGATGCCCATCCAAGAATGATCAGCGCTTCCGACCAATGCTCATTCAATGAATCAACAAAACGGCGGAGCATTCTGCTGTTTCAAAACAACCTGCGGAGCAGCCGCATGAAGAGGCACCGATAAGTGTTCAAAGTCCCTTTGGGCTAGTGCCAGTGAGAGGCCATTGCCAAGTTAAAGTGAAAATGTTACGATTCGCTGTGAGTTTTTTCCGTGGAACCAGCGACGAAAGTCGAAAATTTTTAAATCCAAGTGTAAGAAAATTTCCAAAAGCTGAAGCGAGTTGGAGGAGCTCCGAAGAGCTAACGTAAAGTGGTCACATGAAGCATGTTTACACATCTATAAAGTGGGAGAGTGTCATTACCATGCGATAAGATGTAGAAAAAAAAGTTTTTCGAAGATTTTGTGTGTGCTTTGAAGCAAGTTATGCGTTTCTACAAGAAGATGTGTTTAAGATAAGTGAATCCCAACGGGGCTAATCTTGCTGGAGGAATTCCATTGTCAATTTTTCGAGGAGAATCAATCCGTTATCTCGTGAGCTGAACGAAAACGACGTTGTCATCAGAAGGCTGTTTAAGCACTAATTTCTTCACCATCTTCAAACGAAGAGAATTTTTGCCTATAAACAGACTTCAGTTCAATTGGGAAGATTTACTTCGTATACGACACCAATGCAATGAAATTACAACGCCTGCGAAAAGAATTATGTTGTCCACATTCGCCATCGTTCGTATTGCTGCTGTACCTGAGGAGATTTTTTCTGCACGCGCACGTAACATGACAAACAGAACCACGAAGGGAGAAACCACCTGCACATCGCGATTACACAAGTACCAAGAGGTCGAGACAGAACTCTCTTTCTCCCACCCACTACCCGAGCATCCCTTGTCCTATCACTGGAAAAGATTCGATTTCACCCGGTTTGTTCCTTCGGGGACGACCCGGGTCACCAGAGGCACTCTTTCGAGCGGTTTCCAATCTTTGGACGGCGTTTCAACCTTTCCCTCAAAACAAAAAAACCATGCTCCAATGGAATATTTTTTTAGGATTAGTCGACGATAAAAACACCTCTGCGGCATATATGAATAGATCACACGGAATAAAAACACCTCGAGATCGAAAATACAACACCCAGAAATCTAGCGGCATGCAGATATCGAAAACAAAAAAAAATACGCACATCTCTAAACCTCATATCTTTTCCTATCTCTCGAGAGCAGCAGCTGTACTACCACTGTATATCGACGTCGTTCGTTTCGTTTCCAACACTGGTCGAACTGGTTCTCAAGCCAGGCGATCTTTTACCTAGAGGCTGGATGCCCCATCCAAAGATTTCCGGAAAGGGTGCCCCAAGAAATTGTTCTTTTTCTTCGTATATCCCCGTATAACCCGTGCTGTAGAGCCAAACGACGACGATGACACTTTATAGACACCCACACACACACACACACTGAGAAGACACAGGATAGCCCAGGCAAGCGTGAAGAGGATGCAGAAAGTCGCGAGAAGATGGGCTGCGTTTCAGGAGCAGTGACGGCGGCGGTGAGCTGAGGTCGTGCTCGGCAAGCGAGAAGAGCTTCGGACACGGACCGTGTCCGAGGTGGCCAGCGAGAAGAGAGCATGATCCAACGGTGGGACTGGACCGGAGCCGGAGTGAAGGAAGATTACACACCATGGTCGGCAAGCGAGAAGAGCTTCGGTACGGTCGGTGCCGAAGTGGCCAGCGTGAAGAGACCTTGGCACCGGATGGATTTCGTTTTCTGTGACGGCTCTCTGGGTTGCTTTTCTCCCGCCTTTGATTGACTTGACTTGGGCGAGGTTCCTCTACTGAAGCAGATGTATTTTGTTTTTGGAAAAATTGGATCTCCAATGATCACCAATCAGTAACTCCAGTAACCCATAAAATGTATCGAACAAAGGGTTGAAAGCGATTTCAAAATTCAATAGCAGTAGCTTTTTATCAGAATAGAAGACGCGATTCGTTTTTAATACGTAAAGTCAACTATGTTCCGCGAAGCTTAACGTTAAATAAGACAAATAAGACTGATAAATTACAACCACCAAAAGACTGATAGCAAACAATGAATACTTTAATATTCAAAAAATATATTTTAAAACAAGTTAAAACGAAACAAACAAAAAACAACAATAAAAGAAACACTAAAACATAAACCTATAAATAAATATCCAGCAATAACTAACTACAAACGAGTTTCCGATTCGAGGAATTTTTTTCTTAAATAAACAGGACATGTGGGAAAGAGGGCGGGCGCTTAAAAAACAAACGATAAATTGTTGCTGTGAAAAACCGTAACCATATTTGTAACAATGAAACATCAAATACACATTTTGGTTAGTAAGTTTGCTTTATCTTAGGTATTTTTAGTTCCGGAAGAATATCACACCCATCTTTTTGAATGTTTGTTAGATTTGTAGGTTTTCTAGATGGCTTTTCGGATTTTTTTTTATTTATTTTGGCTTAACGTCTTCACAACATTCACAATATTTCTCCATTTAACGTTTTGGCTGTCTCTCTAGCTCCGTGTCAACTACTTCGCTCGCTGCGCTCCTCGTCGTCTCGCACCAGCCGGATTCCAGATGAGCACCATTTCTGCACGAAAGTTGTCCGACATTCTTGCGACAGCGTAACCTTCAAGTTTTGACTACTTTAGGAATATAGAGTTCACCGGAATATAGAGTTGCGTGAATTCGTTACACACAGCGGAAAATAACCGGTATTATTATCATTTTGTACAGGGAACATTTGACACAATTGCTAAGTCTGTTTGACCTCAAGTGTTCATGGAAACACATAATAATAGACACGACTTCCAATGATAATGCGTCTACGGATCTCACGGTCATTGTCAGTCGTTACCATTGAGCCAATGTAATTAAAATTGGACTACTACCAACGCCTTAACTTTCAGTCCAACTCTCTTTGCTCCGTTCTTAAGTCTAGTGTTATGTTCAGCTACCGTCTCTAATGTTCTGCCGACAATGTCCACGTCATCAGCGAAGTAGATGAATTGACTGAATCTTTTGAAAACCGTGACACGCAAGTTAAACGCCACTCGTCTCATAACAAATAACAATGCAATGTTGACTAGCTGGTAGGAGGGAACATTGCCTCGGTGAAGGCTCCTGTGGGACTCGAATGAATCAGATAAACCACCCAATATTCGCACACCGCACTGTATTACATCCCATAGCTTCCCACAAATCTGTTCATTAAAGGCGATAGACGGCAGAAGATGATTTAAGAAAGCACTTTATAGTCGACATTCAGAACGGTAATTGCACGGAAATTTCCACAGTCTCGCTTGCCGCCTTTATTGGTAGATAGGGCAAATAACACAATCTTTCCGAGCCATCTTTATTTTTGTTATTTGTTATGACACATTTCGTTGAGGGTGGTACATCTTCATTATTGACTGCACCATCGTAATCGCTATATTGATCCTCTGTCTGAATATCATTCAGGTGTTCATCGAAGCGCTGCTTCCACATTTCGGTCACTTCACGATCGTTCGCCAAGATACTTCCATCCTTGTTCCAACACGTTTCTGCTCGTGAAACGAAGCTTTTTCGGGATGCGTTGAGTTTTCGGTAGAACGTTCGTGTCTAATGAGAATGGTGCAGATTCATATACCTCTTCTTCCTGGCGGCGCTTCTTTTCCCGAAAGAGTTGGGTTTGCAGTCTTCGCTTCTGTTTATATCATCCAGCGCAGCGCTGTTCATATCAACCGGGAGTTTCGGGCACATCCTAACCATCACTAGGTAATTGTCCGACTCGATGTTAGCGCCTTGATAGATCCCTGATGTCAGTTATGTCCGAAAAGTGTCGATCATCTATCAGAACATGATCAATCTGGCATTCTGTTCGAGTTGTTGACCTCCAGGTGGAGGAACTTTCGCCGACAAGGTGGCCTTCTGATGTCTGATGATGCTTGGTCAATGCTGTCCATCATTCCTTTCGCGTCCCCGCGACTCGAATAACACTGAATTAGATATCCTCGTTTTGTCTCTAATTACGAGCACTTAAGTTTAATTGACCATTGATCAGTGTCTCATTAGTCAAAATGGTACTGTTTCGCGAGGGTAGTTTGATTTTGAATGCAATAGAGTCTGCTCTCCACTTAAACACAATAAAATTGTTTTGCAAATCGTTATCCATGGCAGGAAACTAAAAATAGTTTGAATTATATTTGACTCCAATTCCGAACACCGTTTTTGTCACTGACTC
>NW_026599731.1:0-12500 GCF_029784135.1 Toxorhynchites rutilus septentrionalis
TTCAATTACAGGTTAAAATTACCTCCAATGCGACACTGAGTGGTGCTTCGGCACGTCGCATTAAATGTAATTTACTGTACAACATGTCACAAGCTGGATGGAAAGAAATTTTCCAACTGTGAAAGCTGTGGCGAGTGGCAAACGCAATAGCTAAACAGGAAGGTTGACCCGAACAAGATGGGAATATCGAGTGATAACAAAACGATAAACTCTTTAGATTAAAGATAATTTTGTGATCATGAAAAGGACCCTTTTTAGCCTGCATGTGAATCCAACGAGCGAACAAATTGTAATGAGTGTATTTTTCTTTCTTTCTTTCTTTCTTTGTTTTTAAGAGGCTTTAAACTTTGCAGTTCATTCGCCTCTAATGTGTATTTTTTTGCCATCGCTGCCTTTTAACGCTCATTCGTTCGTCTCGTTGGACTCGCCCCTCTGGCTGAGTCTGCCGATTTGTCTCTATACTGTGAGCGTGTACCGCTAAAGTACAAAACGCGCGGATCCGCTGAAAAATATATCATTCTCTTTCAAACCGTAAATCAGTGTGGTTGTACGGCATCGTTTTACATCACATCGCATCACATCAACAAAGCAACACAAGCAGTAACGTGGACGTGTGGACGTGGCAAAGGAGGACAAGTTAAGGGAAAGGCAAAGTCCCACTCGAACCGTGCAGGTCTGCAGTTCCCTGTTGGTCGCATTCACTGATTGCTCCGCAAGGGTAACTAGGCCGAACGGATTGGTGCCGGAGCACCAGTATACCTAACAGCGGTTATAGAATTTCGGCCGCCGGAGTGCTCGAGTTGGCTTGCAAAGCTGCTCACGACAATGAGAAAAGCCGCCTACAGAACAGAGCACATTCGGTTCGGTGGCAACAACTAGTTTCAGCGAGTGGCAAACGCAATCGCAAAACGGCAGCAGGTAGAAAAAGGAAAAAGTTTGTTTATGCAGACTGCTTTGGTGGCAAAACCAGCCACCGTAAAACACGGCGCTTTTCAGGGCCATTAAACCTTTCAAAGAAGAGTTATTAAAAGTTTTTCACAATACCAATGCATTCTAAAGTGACATAATATGACATATAATATAAAATGATTTATTTTGTTTATGCTTGTTCTTGAATTTATTGGTGGTTGGGGTCTTTTTAATTGATCATTCAGTTTTCACAAACCGATAGCATGGTTTCCGAATTAATAGTGGCTTCAAATTACAACACATTGTATGCAGGATGGCATTAACGAATTTTCTCGGTAGCAAGAACTGCCTTCTTTGGTTGATAACTGATGTTGAAAATTGACTGACGTTACATCTGCATTGTATAGAAACATAACTAAGGAGCAACATGATGAGCTATGTATTTCCTGCTGCTCTGTTCTTATTTTAAAGGACTTTAATCCGAAGGTCATCCGTCCCTGTATTTACTGTTGGTTTTTCGGAACGCTTATAGCTCGTTTATTTCTCGACAGATCGTAGAGTACGTCTCCAAAACCTCAGTTCTTTTTCATTTTGATTTACTTTGTTTGCGGAGACTACAAATCTTACCATTCATTCGTCTCCGAAACCACAGTTTAAGGTACGGTAATGTGCTCAACAGTGAAATATATGATAGTGAATGAGCTGATGACCACATATGCATTCCCTATCACAGCCATCATTTTGATTGTACGATATGTGCATACGCCAAAAGATGCCCGGCGTTGAACATTTAATAAGTACAAAGCCTTCAGAAAAAAAAAATCAAGTATCAAGTATGAGATATTGAGAAAAAAATTGAGAAAGTTTGTAAAAAAAAATCAAAAACACAACACCAAAGGTTCTTTTCAGAATCCCCAACATGTTCATAAAGAGTAAACAGTAAAGTAATCCATTTTTTCAGGTAGATAGGTAGGTGTTCACGTAGGAGAAGAAAATAAAACAATATATTTAAAACATATATTTTGCAAAAGCTGTCCCCTTTGTATCGTCCTACGTCACTCCGGTTATGTCCCCGACATTACCCACCCGTCTTTTATTTTTGCACCGCATCAATTCTGTATCTGTAATAGAGGGTAAATTTTCAATTACTAAAACGAGAGCGTTACATTTAGGGTGCAAGGAGTTGAGCCTTAATACCTCTCTGCCGGCTTAGAGAAATGGTATGACACTCACTTTCGAAAGATAAAATGTGTTTGAGTGAACTCGACTCAACTCTTAAAATCACAAAAAAACTATAAATATGCTTGATCGATCGATCCATCGAAGTCAAGATAGGTTAGCCGTGAGTGCCAAATAAGCATTGTGCTCGCCCCGTCCAACCTATTTTGAAACCGTGTTGTATGAACGTATTTTTTTTTGCATAATGCATCCTTAGATTATGCGTGAAGTAAGCATAGTGCAGAGCTTGCACTAGCAGGCAGAAGCAAAGTAGAAGAGAAATACGAAACAGGACGTACCGCGTTGGTTTTCATACCGTTATGCGAACATTGGTTGTGTATGATTGAATCACACGTACGACTTGTTGATTTTAGGCGTTATCAAATAGATAATGATGACGGGGGAACAAATATGTAATCGCCTTGGGCCGCCTACATCTAGCACGAAAAGAATTTCCGCGATGCATACTGAGTGCGCTACACACATCGGCAATAAGGACACAAATCTCGTACATTGTTCTCACGAGAACGAAAATGATTCATGAATCACCTATCTTGAACTACTTCTACCATACCACACAAACCCATTAGTCCTTTTTGGTTGTACCAAAACTTTTGTGTGAAGTGTTATTTTAAAAATTTCGATGCATTCTAAAATAATATCCGAATTAACCAATGACACTCATTCCCATTGTGCAAATTTCGGTTAATTGAGCTTTAAATAGTCAATAACGACAGTCACCAGGGGAGAAGAAGGAATGTAAGTATGATATTCGCGGCCAGAAAGGTCGCCTCTATAGCGTGGTTTCCTTGCGATTATCATGGAAGGAAAATTTGTTAGTGGGAATGGACACTAAGGTTCTTTGAGAAATCTCCTTTAAAAACTCTCGAACTAAAGGGTGTGTCACATCAAATTGCATCACGGAAAAAACGCTGTAGAAATTTAATTTTTAAGAATTATATCTTCAGCTTTCGCTCATAATCAGATAAGAGTGTATAGATCACGTTGGCCATGCTTCACTGTCAATTTTTCGTAAATTTGGAAAAATGTCGTCGACCGAAAAAGAGCGTCGTGAATTAATCCTGTGCACTCATTTCGAGAATCCGGAGTTGTCACATCGGGACATTGGTAAGATGCTGGGAATCGTCCAATCCACGGTCAGCAGAGCACTAAAACGATACTTCGAGAACCTAACCATCGACCGGAAGGTGAAGAACGGCAAAAATGGATGCTCCGTCAGTGAAAAAGATCACAAGCGCGTAGTTAAGCAGTTTAGACGTCATCCGAGAAGTTCGGTCCGGGATGTCGCCAATATGCTGAATTTGTCAAGTTCATTCGTCCAGCGGACCAAGCAGCGGGAGGACCTGCGTACATACAAGGTTCAGAAGGCTCCTAACCGCGACGAAAGGCAAAACATGGTGGGGAAGACGCGAGCCCGGAAGCTGTACACCGAAATGCTGACGAAGCCGCATTGCCTGGTAATGGACGACGAAACCTACGTCAAAGCGGACTTCCGTCAGCTGCCGGGCCTGTTGTTCTTCTCCGCAGAGGACAAATTCAGCGTTCCGGAGGAGATTCGCAAGCAGAAACTATCCAAGTTTGCCAAAAAGTACATGGTGTGGCAAACGATCTGCTCTTGCGGAAAGCGGAGCACCCCTTCGTGATGACCGGCACGGTAAACGGGCAGGTTTACCTTAAGGAGTGCCTACAGAAGCGCTTACTACCACTATTGAAGCAGCACGAGGGCCCGACCATCTTCTGGCCGGATCTCACTTCGTGCCACTATTCAAAGGACGTGTTGGAGTGGTACGAAGCCAACAGGGTCACCTTCGTGCCAAAGGAAATGAACCCGCCCAACGCGCCGGAGCTTCGCCGAATAGAGAAATATTGGGCGATTATGAAGCAGGCCCTCCGGAAGAACCCAAAAGTTGTCAAATCGGAGGCGGACTTCAAGAGAAAATGGATTTCTGTTAAAAAAAACTACAACCTGACGTTGTACAGAACCTTATGGACGGGGTAAAGAGGAAGGTGCGAGCATACGGGCTTGGGCTCGAAGTATGAATAAAAATAAAATGCCAAAAGTTGTTTAATAGTTTTTTTTTACTGTCTAAAATTTTCAAAAGGATCGGTCTACTGAGCGAATTTCTACAGCGTTTTTTCCGTGATGCAATTTGATGTGACACACCCTTTATATATTTTTATCCATCACTTGTAGTATATCCCAAAAAAAATCTTGACCGAGGTTACTTTTGGCATCCTGAAATGGTGGCCGAGAAACTCCTTCAATGTTCCTCGAATAGGCGATATATTTTTCAGCCTGAAAAGGTCACAGAGGAATGTCCTGGCTTAGGGGTTTATCCATTTCTTTCTTTCCATAATAACCATGGATAGTAGCTATTTCAACCATCCTCCTCAGGGGCTTTGGACCCTCTGCTCTGGTCCTTAATAGTTTCAGGTTCTTTTTCGGCCATGCTACTATAGAGATCCGTCATTCGCAGGCCGAGTGCATATTGAATGTGGAAATTAAATGAGTGCTGATACGGTCGTTAAATTCCATTTGTTGTAAGGATTTAGAATATCTGAAAAAACCATCGATACGTTTTGGATTACGAAAAATTGTCCATTTTTGAGCGCTTGTTTCTCAATAGTTTTTTGACGTAGAACTACGTCTTTCATTAAGGGTGCCAAATCAGAAAACAGGTCACGTTTTTATGAAATAAAGTTAACGTTAATAATTATTTTTGCCGCGAACAGATTTTGGCGGTTTACATACTAAACGAATCGGAAATTCCGTAAGATTTGTTTAATATGCTATACATGAGAATCCCCTGGTTTGTAAATGGTTAAAATTCATGAAAACTTTAAGCGTTTCCATCTTCCCATACATTTGTTCTGTCCATCTGTGTGCTTTCCCGAACAGAGCTGTCTATAACGAGCAACTTATCGACGACCAACGGAGGGGAAATTGTAGGATTCAAAGTCTCCGTGAACAAAGTAAAAGTAGAAAAATGATGGGGAATACTTGCCTAGAGTATAAACAGTGGATCTCGCTGAGGAAAACACTAGAGGCGAATGAACTGCAAAGTTTAAAGCCTCTTAAAAACAAAGAAAGAAGAAGGAAAACTTTCATTCGGCATCGGACTGTGGAGCAATCCAGTTCACTTTGCTTTCGCTGCGCTTCGATCTAAGTAATCCAACTTGGATATCGTCGTTTGGTTTTTCTGTTCGTTTTTCGCGTTATTCGTATCGTGTGTTTTTCTTTCCGCGTCATAAATTGGACGCTTCGCGTAGTGTGTGATGAGCAAGAAGAAGAGGAAGGCAGGCTCGAGCCCTGCAAAAAACGAACGCATTGCCAGTGGCAATTAAATTTCGAGGCAAGCGTCATCTAATGATGCACGCGATGTTGGTGCAGTGAAAAGCGCTCGCACTGAACCGAGCCTTCGCGAGTGTGACACCGCATCGAACTACAGCGAAGTAGGCGATTTCGGCGCGTCGGTCGAAAATGTAAACGCCGTTACCCAGGCAGCAACCAAAATCAAGCTCCCCCCGCTGGTGGTGAAGGCGGTCGCTCTTGACAAACTCATCAGCGAATTCGCATCGATGGGTGTTACAGCAGAGTACAAGCTGTGTGGCATAGTTCAGTCTTTTTCCAAGCAGTTAACATTTTGTTTACCGTCATCATAAGGGCTTCGTTGGTGCCTTTGAGAATGCATTAATGCATTAAACTGACGTTATGGCGAAGCAGGCGTTAAGGTTGTGCGTCAAAAAAAAATATTTCGGGAATACCAAGAGTCTTGAATGTCTTACTGGAATGTCATAAGTTATTTGGGTTCGCGTGCCAGTCGCTAAACTGCCTTCAACTAGGATTGCATTTGTGCTAATATTGATTGATTGTTATTAACAAAAAGAGATTATTTCGTTTGTTTAGTCACCAATAAAGTAAATGTCGTTCTGGAATGTTGTATGTGATTAGGTTTCGCTTGCCAGTAACAAAACTTCCTCCACTAAGGGTGCATGAGAAAGCATGAGAAAGTAATGCAAATTTTTTCGAGGCCAGTAATATTAACAGAAGCGTTTCTTTTGAGAATAGCGCAAAATGATGAGAAGTGTTTATATTCCTAGTAGTTTCAAGCCACCAATGTATGGCTCTGTGTGCATACTATGGCGAACGCTTGTTTGGCGCTTGGTTTACGTTGTACGAACGATGCCAAGAGGTGCGATTCCTTTGAGGAAATATTTAATAACATGTAGATTGATATTTGATACTTGCAAGTGTTGTCATTGTTGTTGTTTTCATGCTGTGCCAAAGATATATTGATGTAGTTATGAGATGTGGAATAATGGTTCTGGTGCAACATGTATATAATCGACTGTAGCTGAGTATATGTCAATTGCGAAAAAGGCCACCGGAATAGCGTTCGAGGTAAATTTTCAATGCATTGACATGACATAAATTCCGACATACGATCAGCTAGTGTATTGTTTTGCGAGGGCAAGAATGAATCATCAATCAATTATCGTCAACTGATTCTACAATGAAAAAACCATTTCAGAGATTATTCTACTAAGCAGTTGTTTCTAAAATTTCACAGCATTATAGAACAATATCCGAAGGTATAAATAAGCGACTTATATAAAATAACAGCGTAGTTCTACGTCAACAATTCGATCGTATCTTGGACACAACCTCCTATAATTTTAATGAATTTATGAGTGTCGCAATCGATTTGGACACTCCTCATTCGTCTATTACGTTATAGATGATTATAAAATTTTCAATAGTTAACATCTCAAAAAGACGTTGAAATGGGAACATCGAGTCAGGAAATATCATAGCTTGTATAAGCGACAATTATGAATTCATCCACAACGAGATGGCTCCTATTTGACCATTCTATTTTACTTTTTTTCCAAACTCAGTTTTGCCCGTGATTAATAAGTTGAACAAAACATTTTAAACGGAAACATCCAAATAACCTCAGAACAATTTGGAAACCAGAGCTGTTTTGAGTAAAATATGCCCAGAATATTACATCAAATCACACGCAGAATGAAACTTTGGAGATTTTGAACAGCATCTGAAGAGGCCACGTGGTATCTACGTTGGAATTGAAGCTGTAGAAACAGCTGCTAGGCTGGATGAGAATAACTTTTAGAATCATCTGCAATGAATTGTGAAACGGTTGAACAACTAAGTTTCAAATATATATATATAAACATGACATTTTCGATGACAATTATCTATATTTTGGTTTGTTACCTCAATATACTACCTTTTAACTCTTCACCACTATTACATTTGAGTGCGTGTGTTTTAGAATATGTTATAATGAGAGAAGCTCAATTAAAAACAAGATCTTCCATTACACCTCAATGAAGCATTATTTGCTGACGCTACATGAATACCATCAACGTCGTGTAATCAATAATAACCATGCCCAAAAATAGTAATAAAGCTAAAAATATGGTTGAAATTGAACATATAAATTCAATACAGATGTCAGTACAGATTCTTTCTTGGAAAAGGTTTTTAAAAATTCAAAAACACAGATTTTATCCTGGCAACCCTGGTCGACCTTCCGCTTAACGATTTACCCCATTGCGGGACCGACGACAAAATTGACAACGCAAACGCTGAAACAATCCCCCCGGCGGAGTGCGGCGGCGGGTGTGAGGAATCGGACACCAAATCTCGGTGTGATGTTACTGAACCGAGTCAAAATAAACAAATCAGTGAACAGCCGTGAGCACCCCCGGGTTCGCCGGGAACGAGGGTTTATACTATCTATCGGCAGAGGCTATTAGCTGGAATAAATTTCGCCTCGGGTCGGTCCTCGGCAATGGACACGATGGACGACTTCTTCTGTTGGTTTCATGCTCGCCGCCCCCGAGGAGGGGTGAGAGTGGACGAATCAATTTATGGCCGGGAGCTTTAAATTAGACCGGAGGACTTTTTTAGCCATCGATCCAGTAAATTGTGACAAACGGTGGGAGGGCGGGGGAGTGCGGAATGTCCTCTCATGTTTAGCCCATAAACAAATAACCATCGAGACGTGGTCGTTCGCTTGGAACTGAACCGGTCGGAACCTAGTGGTCTAGTGATGAAATGCTTCTTGCAGGGTGTGCGGAGAGGGAGGGTGGTTCTGGCTGAGCGGAGGAAGGTTGGATGTCACCATATGGTGTAACAGAATTTTAAGTATTAAGTGATGATTTATTTCAATTTCCTCTGCGTGTTTTCGTGTGATGTTTACACTTGGCGCTTGTCCGGTCCGGTGTGCCGTTTTCGAATGGTCTGCAGGAAGCGAACCGTGTCGCATCCGGGCCCAGCGACATTCATTCGTGCTGATGCTGTGGAATTTGTTTGGATTAATCCGATCCAAGCCGACTGGAGTTTGACCAGGTTTCATAAAACCAAAAGTTTCTCTGTCGCATATTTCGCTTATCATTCCCCCGAACAGACGAATCATTGTTATAATTGCGTAATTGATACTGTTGCGTTTGCTAATGATGGAAATTAGTACAGTTAGAGCTGTTTCCTAGCAATTATCCAGCATGTAGTCGCGTGTGTAGATTAACTCGAAATACTTTGATGTTTAGATTTGGTGTGTATTGAACAAAGCAGGTGCAGAAATTTTGTGCTTACCTGCTCATAATTCGCGTTGACGGCATTGAGCTTCATTTTACAAGTTCGGGGAGCGTCAAAGATAATAATTGATTTTCAGGTGTAATGAACACGCTTTTTAAATAAAAATTATGAATGAAAATTAACTTCTTCATATCAATTTAATATTCTATGTAAATGAATAAACAATTTTTTGAGATGTTGAAAAACCTTTACACGAAAATTGTGTCTGAAGACAACTTTATATTATAGTGAAGAGTCTCAGTAAAATATCGGAAATAAATAGACAAATGGTTAAAAAGAGCCAGGAATATGTGTTTTAGGTAATTGAATAACATGATGTGAAAATTTTTCATTCAAAATTTAACCTTTTCAAATTGACTTCGTGCCATCTAATCTAATAGCGCTTAGACTTTCGAGTTTGGGTCCCAAATTATAGCCCCGAACTTGAAAGTAGCCCCAGGCGTTGAAAATGTACAACCGACATCGCATACTAGGGCTAGACAGACTAGGCGGCGGTATCACCTTTATATTATTATAGGCTGAGTTGTCAGCGTTTGATTGTTTTCTACAGTGTTTCATCTTTAATTAGTGCAATGAATAACGAAAAAATATTCATATATGACCGGTGGAAAAGCATCCTGCAGTTTTCATCCTGTAAATAACTTACGTTTGACAGCACATGAAAGCAACAACAGTTTGTGCGTGTTGTAGAACTAATGCAAAACTACAGAAACACAAATTCAAGATTTCAAAATTTTGAATTTTGTAAACTTCGAAATTTAAAGTTTACAAATTTTTGAATTCCCTAATTTTCGAATTTAGTAATTACTGAATTCTCAGATTCTCGAATTTTCTAATTTAAAATTTCTGAATTTTTCGAATTTTTAAATTTTCGAATTTTTGAATGTAGGAGTTTTCGAACTACAGGACTCTTTTATTACCGTCTTCAATTTCTTTTCACTTCTCACTTTTTTAGCAGGTCAAAAAAGATTTTTTAAATTTGTTTACATATATTTTTTTGTTTTTGAATATAACAGAAGAATTGAATTTTTGATTCATCCCATTGAGTTTTCAAAGTGTTATTTTACCTCAGAAATTTTCCTGACAACCAAAGTAAAGCTCTCTAACTGCTTTACAATTTGTTCTACATTAATGAATACGAAACTGGGAGAAACTGCATGTGTGCATGAAGCGAATAAAGGATTATATTTTAGGGAGTAACAAACACATTTTTGCATAACAATAATGAACTATGATCATATTTTTCGTACATAATGAATATCCCTTAATATTTTGAAGAGTATCAAGTTTTCTACGAGGAATATTGAACATTTTTTTTATCTGTGAAGGATTTTCTATTACAATGACGACATGTTTGTGAATATATTGAAATAAAGTTTGTTAATAGTCAAGTAAAAGTAAGTACTACGAATTCAAATAAGTACATGAAAGGGGGTACACTTATTTAACCACAAATCAAATTAAACGAATCAAATGAGACTCAACTGAATTAAACTTTACACGCGAAGCTCGTGACACCTTTCGAGACAGTTTCAACGGAGTGGCAAAGGAAAAGCGTCGCGCTCAGAAAAAAATCCATTACTAACGAAATTCACTGTTATTCGGAAACATTTCGAACTAGTCATTAAAATCTAAGAAGTTCCCTCAATTGGCATAGTTTGCTAGAGTTTATCTTCAATTCCTTGCAATAGTGAAAGACAGTTTTCTGAAGCTGTCTGGTGTACGGAGCTAAGCGTTATCAATCGGTTAAAACATATAATAAAAGTAATAGTGTCAATGAGTTATAGTTAAGTTAATATTAATTTAATATTAATAAAGAGTTAATATTAATTTAATTTTGAAAAAAAATATGATTTTTTTCTTTTTTTCTAATATCCGGTATCCGACCGGATACCGGATAGTTACCGGATATCGATTCCATTTCTAGTATTTATAATAATCAAATAATTTTCACCTTCACTTTGAGATATCAATTTTTTTCTTGAAATAGACCATTTTTTCAAATATACAGTCAACTCTCCCTTACTCGATGTTCTGTAACTCGATATTTTCCCTAACTCGATGAATTTCATGGCACCTTTGATTTTACATGCATTCTTCTCTCCCTAACTCGATACCTCCCTTACTCGATGCCTCTCTTACTCGATGGGCTTTGTTTCATTTTTCCATGGATTTTTACCTTGTTTTTTTGCGTTTCTAGCTGTCATTTCAATTGCTCTTGAAAGTGAAGACGAAGTGTTCGTATTATCAAGGACTTTTTTTTTCAAGTTTGGAAAACCAGGGAAAACCTTTCAAGCGAACGATTAAAACGCTAACCATAGCGCAACGTTTGAGCATCATCGAGCAGGTCGAAAAGTATGGGCGAAAGGTGTCTGAAGTTGCAAAAGATTTCAGTATTGCACAAAGTACGGTGTCAACACTATTCAAGCAAAAGGAAAAATGGCATCGGATGGGAAAATTAAATGTGGACAAAAAGCGTATAAGGTTGGTTGGGAACGAGAAGCTGGAACGGTCAATGGAAATTTTTGTCAATCAAGCCAGAGAGAATAATTTACCTCTCTCAGGTTCTATTCTTCGGGAGAAGGCTTGCGAATTTGCCCAGAAACTGGGAATTCCCAATTTTAAAGGAAGTTCTGGATGGCTAAGTAAATTTTTAAAACGGCAAAAGATGACATTTCGGAAGCTATGTGTCGAGAGTGCCAGTGTAGATCTCAGTGTAACGGACAACTGGATTTCGCAAACCCTACCCAGTATAATCGCCGAGTATGATGCACGTGATATCTACAATGCAGACGAAACAGGACTTTTCTACAAATGTTTGCCAGACAAAACATTTGCATTTCGATCAGAAACTTGCCACGGAGGAAAAGATTCGAAACAACGTCTGACAGTCATGTGTGCAACCAACATGGACGGAAGCGATAAACTACCATTGCTGGTCATTGGAAAGAGTAAAAACCCACGGTGTTTCAAAAAGAAGAAATCATTACCAGTGATATACGAGAGTAACACCAAGGCCTGGATGACCTCTATTCTTTTTGAGAAATGGATTACGCAACTTGACGAAAGATTTTCCAAAGAAAATAGAAAGGTATTGATTCGGGAATTATGTGTAATGGGAATGTATCATACTTATAACTCTTTCTCCTCAAAGGTGGTCATGTTCGTTGATAATTGTACAGCGCACCCAAAATCTCTCCAACCAAAGCTTAAATCGATAAATTTGCAGTTTTTTCCACCAAACTCTACTTCAGTAGTTCAGCCGCTGGACTTGGGCATAATCAAGAACCTGAAACAGTACTATCGCCACGAATTAGTAAAACGAAGACTGCTAGAAATGGAGGATACAACGGCATTTTTTTCCTTTTTACATTCATGTTATTCAGCACTCATACTGTATTCAAATATACTCTAGGACCCTTCAGATATATCGGTATTGGATGCAATTGAATTACTTTCACGCTCTTGGATAAACAAGGTTAAATCTGAGACTGTTCAAAATTGTTTCAGGAAAGCCGGATTTTCCATAAATGATGATGATGATATTCCGCTGGCAGAATTAATGCGTCGTGAGCTTGCTGCTGTCGACAGTGCAGTACCATTCGATTGTTCATCGTCATTTGATGAATATTGCGAAATGGATCAAAACGTGATTTGCTGTGATCTAATGACTGATACCGATATACTGGAAAGTGTTGAAGAAGCTGAAAAAAACGTTGAAAATAGT
>NW_026599731.1:16929-25000 GCF_029784135.1 Toxorhynchites rutilus septentrionalis
TTGTATTTTTGTATTTTTGTATTTTTGTATTTTTGTATTTTTGTATTTTTGTATTTTTGTATTTTTGTATTTTTGTATTTTTGTATTTTTGTATTTTTGTATTTTTGTATTTTTGTATTTTTGTATTTTTGTATTTTTGTATTTTTGTATTTTTGTATTTTTGTATTTTTGTATTTTTTGTATTTTTGTATTTTTGTATTTTTGTATTTTTGTATTTTTGTATTTTTGTATTTTTGTATTTTTGTATTTTTGTATTTTTGTATTTTTGTATTTTTGTATTTTTGTATTTTTGTATTTTTGTATTTTTGTATTTTTGTATTTTTGTATTTTTGTATTTTTGTATTTTTGTATTTTGTATTTTGTATTTTTGTATTTTTGTATTTTTGTATTTTTGTATTTTTGTATTTTTGTATTTTTGTATTTTTGTATTTTTGTATTTTTGTATTTTGTATTTTTGTATTTTTGTATTTTTGTATTTTTGTATTTTTGTATTTTTGTATTTTTGTATTTTTGTATTTTTTTGTATTTTTGTATTTTTGTATTTTTTTGTATTTTTGTATTTTTGTATTTTTGTATTTTTGTATTTTTGTATTTTTGTATTTTTGTATTTTTGTATTTTTGTATTTTTGTATTTTTGTATTTTTGTATTTTTTGTATTTTTGTATTTTTGTATTTTGTATTTTTGTATTTTTGTATTTTTGTATTTTTGTATTTTTGTATTTTTGTATTTTTGTATTTTGTATTTTTGTATTTTTGTATTTTTGTATTTTTGTATTTTTGTATTTTTGTATTTTTGTATTTTTGTATTTTTGTATTTTTGTATTTTTGTATTTTTGTATTTTTGTATTTTTGTATTTTTGTATTTTTGTATTTTTGTATTTTTGTATTTTTGTATTTTTTGTATTTTTGTATTTTTGTATTTTTGTATTTTTGTATTTTTGTATTTTGTATTTTGTATTTTTGTATTTTTGTATTTTTGTATTTTTGTATTTTTGTATTTTTGTATTTTTGTATTTTTGTATTTTTGTATTTTTGTATTTTTGTATTTTTGTATTTTTGTATTTTTGTATTTTGTATTTTTGTATTTTTGTATTTTTGTATTTTTGTATTTTTGTATTTTTTGTATTTTTGTATTTTTGTATTTTTGTATTTTTGTATTTTTGTATTTTGTATTTTTGTATTTTTGTATTTTTGTATTTTTGTATTTTGTATTTTTGTATTTTTGTATTTTGTATTTTTGTATTTTGTATTTTTGTATTTTTGTATTTTTGTATTTTTGTATTTTTGTATTTTTGTATTTTTGTATTTTGTATTTTTGTATTTTTGTATTTTTGTATTTTTGTATTTTTGTATTTTTGTATTTTTGTATTTTTGTATTTTTGTATTTTTGTATTTTTGTATTTTTGTATTTTTGTATTTTTGTATTTTGTATTTTTGTATTTTTGTATTTTTGTATTTTTGTATTTTTGTATTTTTGTATTTTTGTATTTTTGTATTTTTGTATTTTTGTATTTTTGTATTTTGTATTTTTGTATTTTTGTATTTTTGTATTTTTGTATTTTTGTATTTTTGTATTTTTGTATTTTTGTATTTTTGTATTTTGTATTTTTGTATTTTTGTATTTTTGTATTTTTGTATTTTTGTATTTTTGTATTTTTGTATTTTTGTATTTTGTATTTTTGTATTTTTGTATTTTTGTATTTTTGTATTTTTGTATTTTTGTATTTTTGTATTTTTGTATTTTTGTATTTTTGTATTTTGTATTTTTGTATTTTTGTATTTTTGTATTTTTGTATTTTTGTATTTTTGTATTTTGTATTTTTGTATTTTTGTATTTTTGTATTTTTGTATTTTTGTATTTTTTGTATTTTTGTATTTTTGTATTTTTGTATTTTTGTATTTTTGTATTTTTGTATTTTTGTATTTTGTATTTTTGTATTTTTGTATTTTTGTATTTTTGTATTTTTGTATTTTGTATTTTTGTATTTTTGTATTTTTGTATTTTTGTATTTTTGTATTTTTGTATTTTTGTATTTTTGTATTTTTGTATTTTTGTATTTTTGTATTTTTGTATTTTTGTATTTTGTATTTTTGTATTTTTGTATTTTTGTATTTTTGTATTTTTGTTTTTTGTATTTTTGTATTTTTGTATTTTTGTATTTTTGTATTTTTGTATTTTTGTATTTTTGTATTTTTGTATTTTTGTATTTTTGTATTTTTGTATTTTTGTATTTTTGTATTTTTGTATTTTTGTATTTTTGTATTTTTGTATTTTTGTATTTTTGTATTTTTGTATTTTTGTATTTTTGTATTTTTGTATTTTTGTATTTTTGTATTTTTGTATTTTTGTATTTTTGTATTTTTGTATTTTTGTATTTTTGTATTTTTGTATTTTTGTATTTTTGTATTTTTGTATTTTTGTATTTTTGTATTTTTGTATTTTTGTATTTTGTATTTTTGTATTTTTGTATTTTTGTATTTTTGTATTTTTGTATTTTTGTATTTTTGTATTTTTGTATTTTTGTATTTTTGTATTTTTGTATTTTTGTATTTTTGTATTTTTGTATTTTTGTATTTTTGTATTTTGTATTTTTGTATTTTTGTATTTTTGTATTTTGTATTTTTGTATTTTTGTATTTTTGTATTTTTGTATTTTTGTATTTTTGTATTTTTGTATTTTTGTATTTTTGTATTTTTGTATTTTTGTATTTTTGTATTTTTGTATTTTGTATTTTTGTATTTTTGTATTTTTGTATTTTTGTATTTTTGTATTTTTGTATTTTTGTATTTTTGTATTTTTGTATTTTTGTATTTTGTATTTTTGTATTTTTGTATTTTTGTATTTTTGTATTTTTGTATTTTTGTATTTTTGTATTTTTGTATTTTTGTATTTTTGTATTTTTGTATTTTTGTATTTTTGTATTTTTGTATTTTTGTATTTTTGTATTTTTGTATTTTTGTATTTTTGTATTTTTGTATTTTTGTATTTTGTATTTTTGTATTTTTGTATTTTGTATTTTTGTATTTTTGTATTTTTGTATTTTTGTATTTTTGTATTTTTGTATTTTTGTATTTTTGTATTTTTGTATTTTTGTATTTTTGTATTTTTGTATTTTTGTATTTTTGTATTTTTGTATTTTTGTATTTTTGTATTTTTGTATTTTTGTATTTTTGTATTTTTGTATTTTTGTTTTGTATTTTTGTATTTTTGTATTTTTGTATTTTTGTATTTTTGTATTTTTGTATTTTTGTATTTTGTATTTTTGTATTTTTGTATTTTTGTATTTTTGTATTTTTGTATTTTTGTATTTTTGTATTTTTGTATTTTTGTATTTTGTATTTTGTATTTTTGTATTTTTGTATTTTGTATTTTTGTATTTTTGTATTTTTGTATTTTTGTATTTTTTGTATTTTTGTATTTTTGTATTTTTGTTTTTTTGTATTTTTGTATTTTTGTATTTTTGTATTTTTGTATTTTTGTATTTGTTTTGTATTTTTGTATTTTTGTATTTTGTATTTTTGTATTTTTGTATTTTTGTATTTTTGTATTTTTGTATTTTTGTATTTTGTATTTTTGTATTTTTGTATTTTGTATTTTTGTATTTTTGTATTTTTGTATTTTTGTATTTTGTATTTTTGTATTTTTGTATTTTTGTATTTTTGTATTTTGTATTTTTGTATTTTTGTATTTTTGTATTTTTGTATTTTTGTATTTTTGTATTTTTGTATTTTTGTATTTTTGTATTTTTGTATTTTGTATTTTTGTATTTTTGTATTTTTGTATTTTGTATTTTTGTATTTTTGTATTTTTGTATTTTTGTATTTTTGTATTTTGTATTTTTGTATTTTGTATTTTTGTATTTTTGTATTTTTGTATTTTTGTATTTTTGTATTTTTGTATTTTTGTATTTTTGTATTTTTGTATTTTTGTATTTTTGTATTTTTGTATTTTTGTATTTTTGTATTTTTGTATTTTTGTATTTTTGTATTTTTGTATTTTTGTATTTTTGTATTTTTGTATTTTTGTATTTTTGTATTTTTGTATTTTTGTATTTTGTATTTTTGTATTTTTGTATTTTTGTATTTTTGTATTTTTGTATTTTTGTATTTTTGTATTTTTGTATTTTTTGTATTTTTGTATTTTTGTATTTTTGTATTTTTGTATTTTTGTATTTTTGTATTTTTGTATTTTTGTATTTTTGTATTTTTGTATTTTGTATTTTTGTATTTTTGTATTTTTGTATTTTTGTATTTTTGTATTTTTGTATTTTTGTATTTTTGTATTTTTGTATTTTTGTATTTTTGTATTTTTGTATTTTTGTATTTTTGTATTTTTGTATTTTTGTATTTTTGTATTTTTGTATTTTTGTATTTTTGTATTTTTGTATTTTTGTATTTTTGTATTTTTGTATTTTTGTATTTTTGTATTTTTGTATTTTTGTATTTTTGTATTTTTGTATTTTTGTATTTTTGTATTTTGTATTTTGTATTTTTGTATTTTTGTATTTTTGTATTTTTGTATTTTTGTATTTTTGTATTTTTGTATTTTTGTATTTTTGTATTTTTGTATTTTGTATTTTTGTATTTTTGTATTTTTGTATTTTTGTATTTTTGTATTTTTGTATTTTTGTATTTTTGTATTTTTGTATTTTTGTATTTTTGTATTTTTGTATTTTTGTATTTTTGTATTTTGTATTTTTGTATTTTTGTATTTTTGTATTTTTGTATTTTTGTATTTTTGTATTTTTGTATTTTTGTATTTTTGTATTTTTGTATTTTTGTATTTTTGTATTTTTGTATTTTTGTATTTTTGTATTTTTGTATTTTTGTATTTTGTATTTTGTATTTTTGTATTTTTGTATTTTGTATTTTTGTATTTTTGTATTTTTGTATTTTTGTATTTTTGTATTTTTGTATTTTTGTATTTTTGTATTTTTGTATTTTTGTATTTTTGTATTTTTGTATTTTGTATTTGTATTTTGTATTTTTGTATTTTTGTATTTTTGTTTTTGTATTTTGTATTTTTGTATTTTTGTATTTTTGTATTTTTGTATTTTTGTATTTTTGTATTTTGTATTTTTGTATTTTGTATTTTGTATTTTTGTATTTTTGTATTTTTGTATTTTTGTATTTTTGTATTTTTGTATTTTTGTATTTTTGTATTTTTGTATTTTGTATTTTTGTATTTTTGTATTTTTGTATTTTTGTATTTTTGTATTTTTGTATTTTTGTATTTTTGTATTTTTGTATTTTTGTATTTTTGTATTTTTGTATTTTTGTATTTTTGTATTTTTGTATTTTTGTATTTTTGTATTTTTGTATTTTTGTATTTTTGTATTTTTGTATTTTTGTATTTTTGTATTTTTGTATTTTTGTATTTTTGTATTTTTGTATTTTTGTATTTTTGTATTTTTGTATTTTTGTATTTTTGTATTTGTATTTTTGTATTTTTGTATTTTTGTATTTTTGTATTTTTGTATTTTTGTATTTTTGTATTTTTGTATTTTTGTATTTTTGTATTTTTGTATTTTTGTATTTTTGTATTTTTGTATTTTTGTATTTTTGTATTTTTGTATTTTTGTATTTTTGTATTTTTGTATTTTTGTATTTTTGTATTTTTGTATTTTTGTATTTTTGTATTTTTGTATTTTTGTATTTTTGTATTTTTGTATTTTTGTATTTTTGTATTTTTGTATTTTTGTATTTTTGTATTTTTGTATTTTTGTATTTTTGTATTTTTGTATTTTTGTATTTTTGTATTTTTGTATTTTTGTATTTTTGTATTTTTGTATTTTTGTATTTTTGTATTTTTGTATTTTGTATTTTTGTATTTTTGTATTTTTGTATTTTTGTATTTTTGTATTTTTGTATTTTTGTATTTTTGTATTTTGTATTTTTGTATTTTTGTATTTTTGTATTTTTGTATTTTTGTATTTTTGTATTTTTGTATTTTTGTATTTTTGTATTTTTGTATTTTTGTATTTTTGTATTTTTGTATTTTTGTATTTTTGTATTTTTGTATTTTTGTATTTTTGTATTTTTGTATTTTTGTATTTTTGTATTTTTGTATTTTTGTATTTTTGTATTTTTGTATTTTTGTATTTTTGTATTTTTGTATTTTTGTATTTTTGTATTTTTGTATTTTTGTATTTTTGTATTTTTGTATTTTTGTATTTTTGTATTTTTGTATTTTTGTATTTTTGTATTTTTGTATTTTTGTATTTTTGTATTTTTGTATTTTTGTATTTTTGTATTTTTGTATTTTTGTATTTTTGTATTTTTGTATTTTTGTATTTTTGTATTTTTGTATTTTTGTATTTTTGTATTTTTGTATTTTTGTATTTTTGTATTTTTGTATTTTTGTATTTTTGTATTTTTGTATTTTTGTATTTTTGTATTTTTGTATTTTTGTATTTTTGTATTTTTGTATTTTTGTATTTTTGTATTTTTGTATTTTTGTATTTTTGTATTTTTGTATTTTTGTATTTTTGTATTTTTGTATTTTTGTATTTTTGTATTTTTGTATTTTTGTATTTTTGTATTTTTGTATTTTTGTATTTTTGTATTTTTGTATTTTTGTATTTTTGTATTTTTGTATTTTTGTATTTTTGTATTTTTGTATTTTTGTATTTTTGTATTTTTGTATTTTTGTATTTTTGTATTTTTGTATTTTTGTATTTTTGTATTTTTGTATTTTTGTATTTTTGTATTTTTGTATTTTTGTATTTTTGTATTTTTGTATTTTTGTATTTTTGTATTTTTGTATTTTTGTATTTTTGTATTTTTGTATTTTTGTATTTTTGTATTTTTGTATTTTTGTATTTTTGTATTTTTGTATTTTTGTATTTTTGTATTTTTGTATTTTTATATTTTTGTATTTTTGTATTTTTGTTTTTGTATTTTTGTATTTTTGTATTTTTGTATTTTTGTATTTTTGTATTTTTGTATTTTTGTATTTTTGTATTTTTGTATTTTTGTATTTTTGTATTTTTGTATTTTTGTATTTTTGTATTTTTGTATTTTTGTATTTTTGTATTTTTGTATTTTTGTAATTCAATAATTCGATAATACGATAATTCGATGATTCGATAATTCGATAATTCGATAATTCGATAATTCGATAATTCGATAATTCGAAAATTCGATAATTCTAATTATTCCAAAATTGGAAAATTCGAAAAATTGAAATCTTCAAATTTTCAAAAAAGAATTCGAGAATTCTAAAATTTAAAATTCCAATAAACTTAAAAATCCGATAATTCAAAAATTTGTATTTCTAAATTTCTAAAAATCAAATATGCGAAAACTGTTAAATTTGAGAATTTGAAAATTCTAAAATTTTAAATTCGAAAATTCGAAAATTCATATTTCGAAAATTCGAAAATTCATAATTCGAAAATTCGAAAATTCAAAAATTCAAAAATTGAAAATTTTCAAAAATTTTGAAAACATGAAAACTTGAATATTCAAAAATTGGAAATTTCTATGTTTGGAAAAATTTAAAGTTCAAAAATTGAAAAATTCAAAAAATTGGATTCAATTCATCATGAAATCATCTTTCGCTTTAGTCCAGTTACTAGATGAAATGGAAGAACATCATTCAACTCCACTTATGGTATCCAAGTCTCTAATTAAAACATCACAAAACTTCATCTATTTTGAAAACTATTTTCAATATTAGAGATCAAGATAACCCCATCCACTGTCTTACAAAACTAATTGAATATTTATGTTCTTCTCATTGGAAAGGATGGGAACTATGCTACCTTACGTACCGCCACCCTAATACGTCACATCCCGACATCACTCCCAGCCGAGTCCCACCATAAAACACTTTCGATGTCATTATAAATCTTCTTAAGATTTTCCAGCACTTTCCTCCGTGACATCAGCCGCCATCCGCGTGAATGGATAGAGCGAGTCCCGGGGGCTAAGATTTTCACATTCGACTATTGTGCGCCATTCAAATTCATCCAAGCCACACACCTATCCGACATCCTCGATGGAAGACTTCTTCGGAAATCGTCGGAGGAAGGGGTTAAAAGTTTTGTTTTATCGCAAAATGCTCTGG